>NW_021131275.1:0-568 GCF_004193835.3 Ostrinia furnacalis | reverse complement strand
ATTTCTGAAGTTTAGTTTAGTAAAAGATTCAGAATCTCAGATCGCTTATTTTAAAAATAAAACCATAATTAGAAAACGAATAGAGGTAACTTTGGGAATTTATTCTATCGAGTCAACTTCATCAAATCGTGTTTCCATCCGTTAATAGCCCTAGAAAATATCCTCAACTATGCCCAAAAAAAATCTTAGCCTTTTATTTTACTGTTTAGTACCTCAAAAATGAAAAATGAAAACCTCATTTTCGCCATTTTCTCTGTTACCCGGCCTTAAGTGTTACATCAAAAAGGAATGAACATTACGCTCAGATCATAGAAAGGAATAGATGTGAAACGGGGGCGTGGCGCGTGTCTCCGCGATATGCCCAGAAACGAACATCGGCCGCGTAGTTAGGTTAGTCGCGATTCAGTCGTACTAAGGAAATGTTCTCCGATATTTTGGATAATGCGTCGTTACGTACAATAAAACAAGTGAAACGAAGAAGTACAGGAACAATGGAGTCATTTACTACATGTAAGTATTGCAAATCCATTGGTATTTTGCTTATAAATAAAAAAAACTAAACATTTTA
>NW_021131274.1:0-11302 GCF_004193835.3 Ostrinia furnacalis | reverse complement strand
AAATATTTGATATAATGTTGATTTCATAAAAAAAATACTTAATTTAAATGGAAATAAAACTAATTTCGGAACTGCTGTTTTAATTTAATAATTTATCGATGTAAAATTGCAAAACATATGACGTCACACTAGGGAGGGGGGGGGTCTCAGAAATGTGACCACCTGTGACAAGGACGGGGGGAGGGGGGGCTCAAAAAATCATGAAATTCGTGTGACGTACTTTATGGATGGCTCCTAAATTCTAAATCAACCTTGGAAACTAATAACCTACTTAAATCAAACTTCAACGCCTTCTTAATTTCATGATGAGGGCGCGACCAAGTTTCGGCTTGTGAACACTGAGTAGAGTTCAACCGACCCGGTAAATGTTTTAGAGGCTGTTAAATATTCAATACCGGGCACTTGTACGGAAAACCTACTTTTTGGTTGATATTTGGAGAAAATTATTTGAAATCGAGAATCCATTTTTCTCACAAATCAGAGATACAGGTACCTACATATTACATACATCAATGGTTCATCTACAATCATGTGGGCCTTATCTTAGTTAGACTCTAAATCGACAGTTTTAGGTATGCCAAATGATTCTTGGTGATGATTGCACATCATTTTAAACTTAATAACAATAGTCATCATCAGATTGTCGGCGTCGAAAGCAAACTAAGTAGACACTAACTTGACCGGTTGGGTTTTATGGGCGGTCAAGCTGAAGATCCTGGCTACACAGGAGTTACAGAGGTGAGAACGAGTGGTGGGAATAGTCCCGTAAACTAAGTATAAAACCTGGTCCGTGAGCACGTAGAATTTTGTCCAATGACCCCAAGCTACCCATCCTTATCGCTCGCGCGTAATTATATTGCTGTCGCGACTGTGCGACAGGCGCCCGCAGTGAGTGTGCGAGCGCGACAAGGATGGGTAGCTTGGGGTCATTGGACAAAATTCTACGTGCTCACGGACCAGGCTTTAGAAAGAAACTAAAACTCCTTGGACCCTCTTGCTCTTACATTCAACACCGCTACATCGTACGAAAGCGAAAAAATTTTTCAAAGCTCGGCTTAAACCTTATAAATCTTGTGATAACTTCCGAGAAAGTAGTGAAAACTTATTTTATTCTCGCTCTTAATGCCGAGGGTATAAGGACTCGGAGTTTAGGGTTTCTTAAGGGAGCACTCACACTGGCGTACATGTCCCGAACGTATTGTTATTGTTATGACGCTAGCGGCAACCACGTCTTAGTATAATAGTCGTTTACGCCTAATCTAATGCTACACAATTATTATTATGTCATTAGTGAACACTTTAGGACTGCTTTTGTAGGTTCTTGTGAATTACTAGAAGAATTGCCATTATATCATGCGGTTTGAAATGAAAAAAGATATAAATAACATAATGTAGATATCAAAAACTTTAATGGGGTACTTACTAGCTATAACTATTCATTCGAAAAATGATATCAGTCTATGTTTTATCGTACTTGTGCTCGGCCAACGTGCAACAGTGCGAAGTTGCCCTAAGGGTCCCAATAAATATCAATTTGATAGGGCATGTTCGCGCCGTATATTTCTCGCGTAATGCCAGCGGAACTTGATACCTTCGCTATAGATTTAGGCCAGATGTTCATCTAAAACTGTCATTTTTAGAAAAGGGGTTTTTCAGGGACTGATTTACCTTCACCACAGAAGAAAAAGTAAACGTGTTCCATCAATTTGTGAAGAACTAATATTTTTATAACGGGCTCAAGAAAAGGCTAGTTCAAAAATAGAAAAGTAGAAATTAAAAAGCTCTCCAACAAAAGAAAAAAAGGTCACAACAAAACAATCGATCGCACTGAATAATAACTATCCACTTTCAGCGGGTTCAATTGAGTCTTCGCCACCCTGTTATTAAATACTGTGGAATGGAAATTACATTTTTTCAGGGACACGTTTAATTGTAGTGTATTTTCTTTTGCTGCTGAACACGTGTTGTTGACGCGTTGAAATAACTTTATATTGTATTTCAGACAATGACATGTTTAGACAGGATAATAACAAGTTCATGAAACAACATAATTCAAATTGAGGATAAATTGTGTTATGTCATTACAACTCAAAGAATGAATATAACAATCAGTGAAACAAACGATGAAATAATAAAGGCTCAACAGAGTAGGTACGATTTGAAATGCTACAACGTCAAAAGAGACAATGTAATGACTTAATTCGGTAGGGACCGTGACTTTGGAACGCGATTCGGGATTTTTTCATTCATATGTCAAAACCATGAAAGATCTAGCAAAAATCGGGAAGTCAAAAGTCGACTGTCAATTGGTAACTAACGTATCAAATAACTAACTGACGTTATTTTTGACAAGTTGTCAATCAATACTTCTTCGGCACTCAATTAACTAACGATAGCTTTTGATTTCAAAGCAACTAAGAACTGAAACTTACAATTAATCAAAACTAGGGCTCGCTACATTACGCACATAAATTATGACAATGGGCGACCTGAATTCCCAAAAAGGCCCTGTAAGTGATCAAGTAGAAATAATTAATGAACTTTATCAGTACCCTGTCTGGCATGATATCCAAGATAATTCAGCGAGAAAAATGTCTCGCAAAATCTCGGTGTCGCAAAGTCAACCCTCCCCCCTTCCCCCCAGTTCTAGGGAGCGTAGGCGTTTAATATTCACTGCCTTGGCCATCCTAGGAGAAATCCAGGAAAGTTGGAAAAGCATTTTTGAAGCCTTCGGGATGTAGTTAGTTTATTTTCGATAAAAATAAATTGTGCGATGTTGACAGCGGATTATTTCAAAATGGAAATAGGAAACTCTAATAACAGATGTAATGTAAAAGTTATATTAATTTACTACGACATAATTATTTCAAATTCTCAATATGCTGGAAATTAACAAAATGACATTTTGCAAGAATGATAGATGAAATGATTTTAAAATAATCAATACCACCGCCATTCAATATTTTTTTTAGTAATCCCTTCTTAGCATTACAAATAAATAATTCTTTAACTGAACTCTATCATCAGTACCTACCATAGACAACAGCCACCCCGCTGAGATCAATAATCGCCATTAATATGCAGTCGCGCGCGTCACTGCCTGCAAGAGTGCAGAGGACTGACACTGACGTATGACTACGTCCAAACGATTAATTGCATTTCAGCGGGTTTCAAATTATGGCCATGTTATTTTTCTGACACTAGGGCGGCGCCACCATCGTGGGAGATGAATTTTGAAATAATGACTTTGTCACTTTTTTGACAGATCGTTCAGTCATCATTTTCGTCAGAAACAACACTGAAGTGTCCCAGATATGACATTGACAGTTGAGCGCTGCTATCAAAAATCGGAAAGTGGCAAAAATCGGATCTAACCTAGTAAAGTACGATTGTTGCCACTTGACGTTTCAGAATCGTTTGACTAGACCTTAGCATCTTTGTTAAAAGCATCTTAATAATTTCATCTCCGCAAATCAATTAATGAAATTAATGAGTGAGACTATTTAATTGGTGACCGGAAGATGTTTTGCGCTCTTTGCTAACCAAGAAATAAATATCTATTAAATAAATGAAAATCCAAAATTAATAAATATGTGCTCATAACATTGAGAAAGAAGTCACATAACGAATGAATAATAATAAACTAAATCGTGAAAGAATTATTACTTTCGCCCAACCTTGTAGGCGGGTTTAGTAAAAGTTATTCGAATATTTAAATAAGATTCAAGGACTCAGCCCGACTGTCTGGCCTGGCTGCAATACGCAATGCGCACTAACCGCAGTCAAAAGTTTAAACCACAGTTTAATCTACTCAACTAACAATGCAGAGAACTGCCGCTGATATTACGTTTTTCTGATTAATTTCGTTGCGGGTCCAATGACAATGACAGTTTACCTTTTCCCAGGGGAAAACTTGACCTTCACTGGTTAGGTTGGCTTGACTGCCAATCAAGCTGTAGATCCTGACTACACAGGAGTTGCAGCGGTGGGAACGAGATGTGGGAATAATCCCGTTGATATTACTTTTTTGCAATGCCATCGGAATATTGCAGTGATCTTAAAATCCTAGTCTTTAATTTTAAAATCAACCTAATAAAGAAATAAAAATTAGTACCTAATTAACATGACGCTATCAAACAACATCGTTTAAAAACAAAAATATCTTTCCCTTCCTTCTTTTAAATAGCCACAAAGCTTGTTCAAACTTTAACGTTTGTGTGCCCCTGTTTAATCCCTCTACTAAAATTAATAAACTAAGTAGGTCGTCAATATGACAAAACTTAATTACTTATGCCGCAATATCATTATCCTTTCTTTTCGATTCAATCGCGTAACCTTGTTATAATGCGAACTATTTACATGAAAAACTTTTTTTACAAAGCATTTACATTTTGATAATGTAATACAAAGTTCCAACAACGAGGTCAGGCTATAATACCGGATTACTATGCGAATAATTTAGCAATTTGTTAGCGTCAATAATATTTATTTACATGAATCACTTGAAGTATTTTTCCTGATAAAATGCCTGAAACTCTGACGTATTTGCCTTTGTTATTTTCGGCAATACATGTGAAATTAAGTCAGCAGATTTTTAAGTAACACGGTAAATGTTGCGTGCTCTGTATTCGAGTGTCAGGAGTTGAACAAATGCCAATTTAGACAATGTCAGGGTGACGACACGACATTGGCACCAAGTTGACGACGACGCTCGTGAGGGCACTCACCTTTTTAATCTTCACGAGACTGAATTTCGACAGTAAAAATCGACTGTGCGAAGGTAATAAAATGAAGTTTAAATCATAAAAACTCGAGCATTGTCTTGGAGTTTGTAATGTGTTCCATCAAACAGAACTGTCTCTTGTTTACGACGACAAATTGCACGACTATAAAACAATTCATCTTAGTTATTGCATCGTTGCTTCACCTAAGTCTGTAAATATGTTATTGTGTACTTTTTGTTTCAACTGTATCAACCATTTGATTAGAATGTAATCCGTTGAATAAAGATAAAATACCTTTATCAAAATCCTAATTGACACTGACCTGGTTATAACACTTTCAACGTCTATAAATAACGTATCACCTGCTTCATCAGCTCACAGTACAAAATCTATTAAGCCGTCCACTGCCGTAACTGTTTGACTAAAGATCAAACATACAATGCAGGTCAAGACAGTCCCAATTTCATTTCGTTCGTCTGTAACTCCTGTGGTGACGTGTCGTAGAGCTTCTGTTGTAGCTGATAAGGGACCCATAAAACCTATGGCACTGACTTGGCTGCGAGTGGCGCTTGGAATCGGCGCTGGCGCACAACAAGATTACACGACACATATTTGGGGTTGTTGGCCGACCACTGCCGAAGCTTGCAGTGAATGAAGGATCTTTAAGCCCCTCGTGCTATCTGCCTACTGTTCATGACCGCCATTGACCTGGCTGCGAGTGGCGCTAGGGCTCGGCGCTGGCGCACGATACAATCGCACAGCTCGCGGTTCTACGCTCAAGGTTAGCCGACTACTGCCACAGCTTGTAGTTTATGAAGGCCGTATATCCCCAGCTTGTTATCTACCCCTGATCAACTTCCACTGACCTGGCTGCGAGTGGCGCTTGGGCTCGGCGGCGGCGCGCGGCGACAGCGGCTCGGTGCCGCGCGACACGATCCTGCGGAGCTCGCGGTTGTGCTCGGGGTCGCTGGCCGACTGCTTCAGCTGTAGCTGACGAGGGACCATCTCCCCGCTGCTATGGAGCTGGCACTGACCTGGCTGCGAGTGGCGCTTGGGCTCGGCAATCTTGCGCAGCTTGCGGTTGTGCTTCGGCTCACTGGCCGACTGCTTCAGCTGTAGCTGACAGAGGCCCTATATTCCCAGCATGCTATCTACCCCTGATCAACTTCCACTGACCTGGCTGCGAGTGGCGCTTAGGCTCGGCGCCGCGCGACACGATCCTGCGGAGCTCGCGGTTGTGCTCGGGGTCCCCCGCTGCTATGGAGCTGGCACTGACCTGGCTGCGAGTGGCGCTTGGGCTCGGCGGCGGCGCGCGGCGACAGCGGCTCGGTGCCGCGCGACACGATCCTGCGGAGCTCGCGGTTGTGCTCGGGGTCGCTGCCCGACCACTGCTTCAGCTCCGTCACGCCGTCCGCGTGGACCTCCTTCATGAACGACTCGATGAGCTCCTTGCCTGGAGACAATTGATATTGTTACTAGAGAAAGATAAAGGGCTATAATGCTCTAGTTCAGCGGTTCCCGAAAGGTTGTCCGCGGAACCCTGGGGTTCCGTGGAAAGGCCGCAAGGGTTCCGTAAAAATATTATCCCACGTTTCGTGACCGACGTTGTTCGCGCGCACCGACTTGTTTACGCACAAGGGAGGGGCAGGGCGTGCGGGCGGAGTAGTACGGGGGTTCCGCTAGGAAAAGTATAAATAGTTAGGGTTCCTTGGCAAAAAAAAATTGGGAAACCCTGCTCTAGTTCTTCAAAAGGTACACCCATCAACGGAAAAGAAATATAATTCAGATTTTCAGAGGGCACCTTGAACCATCGATCCAATTATGACATAGCGCCTATCCTAACACTACATACACGATAAAAGAAACCAAAGCTCACGAAAAAAAACTTAATTAATCTGATGATTACTATTTAGATTTCACAGTCGTCATTATTAAGTTAGCTCAAAAGAAAGTAAGAGTAATCGAACGAAGGCCATAAATGTAGCCAATAATATAGACATGTTGCAAGCTGAAATTGAAATACCAGAGGGCGGGGAATGTCTGACTGATTGGGCTAGTTATGTATAGAAATGTATGATTAGTGTTTAAATACTTTATGGGCTAAGTAGTATATGAGGACTATGAAGTCGTTGACATAGTCTGAGTTTCTTGCGCTCTTTCTCTACACTGGCCCATTTACTGTCTCGAAGCAGTGGTAGGATTAGTAAACCAATACTGGGACGTGTAAAAGCGCTTTTTACAAGGCTGTTTGCAGAAAAGAAAAAACTTTTTTAAAAAGGCATAAAAGTTCTCGAGTGGCGGGACCAAGAAGACATAGTGTGGGTCCTGCCCACACTACGTCTCTCACTATGTGCAGCGACGATCTGGTGAAGGTTTTAGGAAGAACCTGGATGCGGGCAGCACAGGACCGATCGTTGAGGAAATCATTAGGGGAGGCCTTTGTCCAGCGCTGGACGTCATTTAACTGAAACGAAATGTATTTGCGAAAAACGCAGCGTGGGACGTCCACCTGCAAGGTGGACCGACGACATCGTAAAGGTAGCAGGAAAGCGTTGGACGCAGGCCGCTACCAATCGATCAACATGGAAAGCATTGGGGGAGGCCTATGTTCAGCAGTGGACTATCCTATGGCTGAAATGATGATGATGATGATTATGCTGACCTTTGGCGATGTTGGAGGCGTACTGCTTGATGGCGATCTTCTCTATCGTGTTCTCCAGGCCGAAGAAGTTCTTCACGTCGAGCAGCGCCTTCTGCTCGAAGCACGTCCAATCACTGTTCTCGGGGTGAACCTGCGGAAGGATTGGCAACGTTAATACTGGGTCTAAAGGATACCAGATTACTGAGTGGCAATAATGGACAAAAGTTGGTATGATAACATATTTCGTAAATGAAAAAATTAACGTGAGCTTGATTAATATTAAATTACCTACTGTTTTGATGTTTTGTAAAAAAAATATATTTTTCATTGATAAAATCATCATTCTAAGTAATAAATAAACATAATCATTAACAGCAAGCAAGTTCAAGTGGTGTGGTAACTGGTAATTCACTAAAACTTAAGACTTGCTCCGTTGGCGAAACATTGAATTTGTCAACTGATCTAAATATGGGAGAACTCAAAACATTCTCAATATAATTAATTACCTACTTTATCAGATATAAAGTGTATGTTACACACGGAAGACGTGTGACCACATTGTGATTTCAAACTTTATCTAAAGATTTTAATCTTGTTTACTATTTCCCAAAAATATTGAAACAGCACACAATTTGGGTGCACAGATAAAAGATAAGGGACCAAAACAAACCAACGATAGCAGCCATCTCTCAGTATTTGTCAACACTATCGCAATTAGTTATCTGATAACGCCGGTCATGTTTTGTTTGATGACATTCTGATAAGCGAGATGCCCTAAGTCTAAACTGAGGGCTGTGTGAGTTTACATCAAACGACGTCACTAGCGAGCGCATTAAATACATAAAGATTTTAGTTCTTGAAAGTTTCCGCTAGGGGCGCTGTACAATCCGTCATTTAATGCCACTTTTTTACGCAGTCGACATCGAATGCATTTGACGTAAACTCACAATACGCCCCCTGCTCTTGTTATCGTAGAAGGCGCTGTATTTACTTTGCTATGTTTTTTAGTTACGAAAACCATTGAGCTACCACTTTAGCATCTATGTGCTCCTCATCATCTCATGGCGACCTCCGGGCCTTTTGGTGCGAGATCCAAGAGTACCTATGACCATTCACGCACGTGGAACATCGAGCCCGACTTTCGGCGTTTTTCTAATGCTCCAAATGCTTCGATATAACTATGCCGAAAGAATATTCAAACAATACAGACGAACTAAGTATATAGAGTTTGGACACTCTTCACTGAAATTCAGTGTAGCTGACATTTACTTTTTTCTACAAGGTATTATTAATAACGACACTACTTCTTCTTCATATTACTTTCCTTTATTAATTACCGACTCTAGCATGAAGCGTACGTTAATACTTGACATATTAGGATCAAACCGAGAATTTGAAACTAGAAGGTCATACTACAATCCATCAAGTAAGGTAATTGGAAAGTGGAAAGGCAGCAAGGTATTTAGTGATCAATTTACTAATAGGTAGACTGGAGATATCAATATTAATTACGGCGATCGAGTAGAGTTAGACCATAATTGGCATTGATAAACGACCAATCTGGGCGTGGACGTTGAAAACTTAATGAGCTGATTATGAGGCGAGGTCATCCTCGCAGCTCGTACGGTCATGCATGCCAGATTATAGAGTGCAATAATAATAATTGATAATGCTTAGCCATTTAAAAGACCATTGATTTTTGAATTCAATATTCTTGTCATAAAGATTTATAGTAACGATAAGACAGAAGGAAGAATTTAAGCCACATTATACCTAGCCTGAAAAGCTGACTAGTCAGACCATAATCATAACTGTTTGTTGCAAATTCGCCCCTATTACAATTAGATAAGAGGCCACAGTGTTTAACTTGATATCTCGTCGTCTGTACTTAAATAACACTTAAAATTAACTAGAATGATAAAATTGAAATTTGTTGTTAAATGAAAAGATGGTATCGTCGCAATTTATGTCACGACGATTCACGATTTCGACGAGAACAGTAAGAATCTAATTAATCACTCTTAAAAATTACTAAAATAATTAGGTTGATCCTTGATTGGATTGGAAGTCAAGTAGGTATATTAATTCATGAAAAACCTACCCTGATTATTTATTAATACTTCTCGAATCCACATAAACATAAACAGCCGTCTCCAACTCAGGCAGTAAAGTTTGAGCGGCCTCCAAAAATAGACGCCATCCAGGGCGTTATGTAGTGCGGTAATAGTCCTGTTTACGGCTCCAGGATTCCCGGGACGTTTACAGCCAGACTGAGTCACAGACGGGTCCCGACAAGGTCATGTCTGAGCAGGACTAAGCGGGATTAACACCCTTATTGTGATGTCTCTTCCGTTGAATTGAAGTTGAATGGGAGAAGTGATGACACATTTTGATGGCAGAAAGTATAAGAATTCGCAACGCTTTCGCAATTCACAACAGTTTAAACATGCATGTCATCTACTCACTCGATAAAATACCCAGTAGTGGACATTATCAGGGGACTTGTTAGGCGATTGTGTGGATGTGGATATCCTATTATCATCACATGTTGTTTTCCAGCCCGGCTTATAACATCCGGATTCCCTACTGGTTTGTCCCTAGAACAATGTACCTATTATCAGCGAAAGTTTTGGTTGATTAGTTCGGTTTTGAAAGTTCTAAATCCGGCAAATTCGCAACGAATTACATTGTGCATTTATGGTACGAGAACAATGTGTATTTAAATTACGCGAATTCAATGCACAATCAGTCAATTGCTTAATTGTATGATCCCTGCATTCGATGACGAATCAGTACCAGTATTTTGGTATTTCCAAACACACGTGTTTCGCAACACAGTGCATTGTGCTAATTAAGTTTATCGCTCGATTGTTTCGATTAATTAGTATGCTTATTGTTAACGAGGATCCTGTAATAAGCCTTCAATTGGAACACGAGGGGTCACGGCTTTTTAATACTACCTTTAATTAATTATCGTATTGGGTAATTAATTTGGGTAATTTTAGGTGATTAATATTAGAAAGTGCTTTTGCGGTTGGTTTAGGCATGCTCTAATCATAATATGTATATCGCACATTGTTAATTTTATTTATTGTTGATTATTATCATGTGCCATCTACTTGCATTAATCATTTTAGTCATCTACAGGATGTTCTAATTAAAACAACTGGTCTGGGGCTTTTGTATTGTATCAATAAAGTATTTGTGGCAACGGAAAGTCATATTTCTGAACTTTCTACGTAGTTTCCTGGTGTCGGTCTTATACATGAAGTTCATGTTTGCCATTTTATTTTATGGCGGTTGTTCATCTTTTCAAATACCAGCAACTCCTATGGAGCCGTGAGCTTTTCATCATCATCATCATCAACAGCCCTTTACAGTCCACTGCTGGACTATGAGCCTCCTCCACTATAGTGGAGGGTTTTGCCATAATCTCCACGCTTGGCAGGCGGGTTGGAGATCGCAGTTTAAAAGATTGATGTTTTTCAGAGAGCGCTGCTGCCCATTCTCTGTTTGATGTGTAGTCCCTAAGTCGCCTCTTACGACACCCATACCCACCCACACCCACGTGAGCTTTTAAAGACACTTTATTGGATGGCAATACTCGTATATCCTGTGATCCACACATATGGGCGCGCGTAATGGAGAGCAAACGACAAATCCCGCCATTTGTCGCGCTGAGTGGCGCATATCTCTCCACACAAAGGAAATGCGGGTATTCGGGGACGCGCGTAAAAATATTATCAAATGGTAGCCCGCTCCGTTGTTGGAGATAAATGATGGGTAAACATTCATTGACGTATTTTTAGATACCTAATATTTTATTTTGTACAAGCTTTTGCACGCAACTTCACCCGCGTGTAATTAAATTTGTTAGAGATCATTATAATTTACAGCTCATATTTTATTACAACATATGCAGTGTTTACCTTGTTTG
>NW_021131270.1:0-901 GCF_004193835.3 Ostrinia furnacalis | reverse complement strand
GACTGACAGTGTTTTTTTTTGGGTATAATATGTAAATATAAATAGTAAAAAAATATTTTTTACAAAATCACTATTCATTTCAAGCCATTACACATCGATTAGCAAAAAATTCAATTTTGGCGAATTAGTAAATTTACTTTGGCAGTCAACGTGTTAATTATACTTAAAGCTTTAATTAATTACTCCGTTCGCTTTAAGTTTGCCGCTGGCGATATGACGTCACTTGAAGGGAAGCGTCTACAAGAGTTAAAATATTTTTTAATTATTATTGTTGATACAAATTGTGTATTTGCGTAAAATAAGACACATTAATTGCGTTTATCACTAACTAATTGCGTTTAATTGCGGTTGGGGGAGGGGACGCGCATTCCACGGACCGGCAAACTTAGCGCGAACGGGTATCCTAATAAAATAAAAACAGTAATAATGCCAAATAACAAGTGATACTAATAAAATACATAAAATTCCCAGAAAAAAATCTTGGGTTTGAAGATGAAATATGGGAATCGGGCGTTAGAAGGTTTGCTGTTTGTATAGCCTGACCAGGAACATAAAAACCCTGGCATAGAGGCGCGTCAATGAAGAATGTTCACTAATTTTGTTTTTTATCTTTCTGTATTCTCTGTTAAAAATAAAAAATACACGTGAAAGAATTATTTCAATACGTCAATTAGTTTCCAAGATATTGAATTTTAAAAGTGCGGGCGGCGGCCGGCCCGCCATTTTATGCGCGTGACGTCATATTACAGTGACTGGCTCATATTTGTATGGGTGGAATCTTGCAAGCTGAATTAAGACCCACTTCCAGGCAACCGATTAAGCTGAAATTTCGCAAACACATGTGATTTGGATGACCATGCAATATTATGATGACATGGAGCTGATCTGATGATGGAGCTGG
>NW_021131269.1:0-1307 GCF_004193835.3 Ostrinia furnacalis | reverse complement strand
TAAAGTGGTGGGGGCCCCCGAAGGGGGCGTTTTTTCGGTTTTACGGTTATATCGCGTAAAGGACTTACCCTATCGAAAACTAATAAATAATAAATAAATAATAATTCATAATACATATTATGTATTGGACAAACCGCTCTCGTGCTTATCTTCGTGAAAGTACAAAATGTACGTATAATTATTGACCCTCTCTACGTCCAATGACTCGTCACTCGCAGGCTCCCAAGCCTTGTAAAGGGCCGACTCCACCAGTTTAACCCTGTCAAGGCTTAAGAGCTGGATGCACCTAATCCTTGTTCGTCCTAGCCGTTCCTTAACTGTTTTACTGCACCTCTTCCTCGGTTGAGGCGGTCCTTTTCAAAACTTGTAATCCTGCGGGTATCGAGCCATTGGACGTGGAGAGGATCATTAATTATACGTACATTTTGTACTTTTTCGAAGATAAGCACGAGAACAGTTCGTCCAAAACATATGAATTTGATCTTATTCAATGCAGGATTAAATGCTCTTCATCCATCATGAAGACCAGTTTTCGATAGGGTAAGTCCTTTACGCGATATAACCGTAAAACCGAAAAACGCCCCTTTCGGGGGCCCCCACCACTTAAGCACAACTCCGTCGAAGTCGAAAATTTAGGATAGTCTTAATGAGTAACAAATGAAGCCATTAAAACAATAAAATCTTTTGTAGGAATAATTTCCGATTTCAAATGTAATTCTACTGGCCTATTAGGCAGTTCGATTTTTTAAGTCTATACATATAAAAGAAAGCCGTGTTAGTTACTTCGCTTATAACTCAAGAACGGCTGAACCGATTTAGCTGAAAATTGTCAGGGAGGTAGTTTAGAGCCAGGAGAAGGACATAGGATACTTTTTATCCCGTTCGAAATTAAAAAGTCTGCTTATTTATTGCCATTAAGGCGGAACAAAGTTCGCCGGGTCAGCTAGTTGTAAATAAACAACAGTCAATCAATCAATATTTATTTCTATTATTTTCTTTAAAAGTCATTAGCAGGTTAGTAACTACTAACAATGTCAGTTACCAACTGGTTGGTTACTTCATTCAATGATTAATGTTTTATTTTTTTATATTTTCAAAATAAAAAATATTTAAAAATATCCCTAGTATATTCCTAGTTATATGAGTATTAATTTACATACTATTCTCGTATTGAAAGCGGTTAATAACTTCATAAAATAACATCAAAGACTTGAAAAATCACCTACCGAAAATTCAAAATTTCCAAAGCTTGGTACATGCAAAGCGGCACCCAAAGGCACAAGAATTGTATGTCATCTTGCTCGCCG
>NW_021131268.1:0-3190 GCF_004193835.3 Ostrinia furnacalis | reverse complement strand
TTTTAAATATCACAAGCTACATTGTACTGTGTTTTATAAACTCCCCTAGTTCGCTGAAGGAGATCATTGCCATTGATAAGACCGCATAAATGGTTGCTTTGTATGGCCGTGGGTTGTTTTTGGTTGATCAGTTGAACAGTTGATCTCCCATAAAATGGCAAACTTAAATATGCTTTTAAGTGTAGTACCATAGCCAACTGCAAACGGGAATAGAATCTGGACTAATTCCGGAGTTAAGTTAAATTTTCCGAAGATATACAGGATGATTTTTGTATCAGTGTCAAATATTTTAGGAGCGACTCAGAATCAGTAACTTAATCGATTTACGTAAAGAAAACAAAAAAAAACATATTAGTTAATTATTTTTGTTCGCTGCCCGCGGTTTCGAAATTACTCAAGTGGATAATTTGCTTCGATCATAGAAAAATACGTACACACAGTTAACTGCAAAGCTTAATAGACATAATGGTGAGCGAAAATAAGCAGTGACCTTTAAAACTTAAGATATGGGAATAATGCCCGTTTTCACCATCAATCTCTAATTTTTAAGTGACCCCTATGTAAACAATATTCCTGTTATGTAGTTACCGTAGAAGGTTAAAACAATATTGCTTTTTGCGAAAAATACCACGATTAAAAATAATTAAGATTAAGTTGTATATTTAAATTGTTCTAAAGAGCTTATTAAAAAAATGGGTAGGTACTGGTAACAAAGTCACTCTGTATGTATTTACTTTCTATGAAACAATTTTATGAATGAAACTTGTATTTGTATTCTGTTGCTGTATCAATAAATATACCTACTTAAGCAGACCATTTACTTAGTTGTCTTCTTTTCTAGACAAGATGAAAACAGTGATGGACATTGGTAGAGAAGCCATTAAACACAATGGCTGGACACACTTGTGGCTTGGAATGCAGTTATTTGCAGGTGGGAAACTTTTATTTTGACTGAAATTTGTACTACTGCATGCACATAACATACGATTAAAAAGGATCACCTATACAGGGTGGCCAAAACAGTGAGGTCTAAAAGAAAAATTTAGATTCCTTACATCAAGGTGTACCTAAATCACCCCCATGTATATTATACGATTGTGCTTAGTTTAGGAGATAGAGTTAATTTTGTGATATTTTAAAATTTTATGACCTAGTAGGCTTTAAACATTTTTATCTTTTTTTTGGGTTCACTTTTTTCAGATTTCTTTTTTTCGACAGATTTTTTATGAATTGCAGATGTTTGAAAAAAATAATCACCTTCCTATCTTTGATTCAAGATACAAAAGTTTTGCTAGAAACATTAAAATTATGCTTTTATCAGAACACTATCAAATTTACAACTTAAAAGTTTAAGTAAAAAAAAGAGCTTCCATAGGTCCAAAACCATTTTAAAAACTGCGCCGTTTCCTGAACATTCATAATAATACAAAAAAACATGTACTTAATAGGCCACTATTTCCTGTAATCGGTCCACTAAAGTAGTAAAGTCGGAGATTCCGTTACATGTTTTTGACTTTCTTAGAGTGAATTAATATTGGGAATCCTCTAAGTTTACATTACGTAGAACAGATTTAGAGCTCAGTAACTGGACAGAACATGTTTTTATTCACAACGAGGAAGCTCTTGCCCTTCATCACACCTGGTGGAAACTGATGATTATGCTGAAGGTGGAAGGGAACTTCAACTACAGAGGAACTATGGCTTCCTACCTCCAAATGCCGGAATACAGTAATGCTATTAACATTATTGTGTTAGTGACAGACTTAGGAAAATAGAGTTGCTAGCCAGGCAGACTTAGATCAAACCCTACCACCAACCAAACCGAGCAGAAAATTTCACCTCCACTGGGAATCAAACCCGGGACCTCTGAAGCTTACCTCTTACCACTTGAAGACAGAGGCAGTTGTCACATTTTACTATTACCCTTGAAATACCTACTACAGTGAGAAGAAGAAGGAGGGATATTTGGTTTATGTTCATCAAAAGTTACTTAAAATAACAATGTGTTCCGGAATTTGGAGGTAGGAAGCCATAATTCCTTTGTAGTTGAAGTTCCCTTCCACTTTCAGCATAATCATCAGTTTCCACCAGGTGTGATGAAGGGCAAGAGCTTCCTCGTTGAGAATAAAAACATTTTCTGTCCAGTTACTGCTCTAAATCTGTTCTACGTAATGTAAACTTAGAGGATTCCCAATATTAATTCACTCTAAGAAAGTCAAAAACATGTAACGGAATCTCCGACTTACCACTTTAGTGGACCGATTACAGGAAATAGTGGCCTATTAAGTACATGTTTTTTTGTATTATTATGAATGTTCAGGAAACGGCGCAGTTTTTAAAATGGTTTTGGACCTATGGAAGCTCTTTTTTTTACTTAAACTTTTAAGTTGTAAATTTGATAGTGTTCTGATAAAAGCATAATTTTAAAGTTTCTAGCAAAACTTTTGTATCTTGAATCAAAGATAGGAAGGTGATTATTTTTTTCAAACATCTGCAATTCATAACAAATCTGTCTAAAAAAAGAAATCTGAAAAAAATCAATCCAAAAAAAAGATAAAAATGTTTAAAGCCTACTAGGTCATAAAATTTTAAAATATCACAAAATTAACTCTATCTCCTAAACTAAGCACAATCGTATAATATACATGGGGGTGATTTAGGTACACCTTGATGTAAGGAATCTAAATTTTTCTTTTAGACCTCACTGTTTTGGCCACCTTGTATAAAATATTCGAACTCGAGAACCCGTCATGGCTCGCAGAATTCAGTTTGCAAGTGAGAAAAAGTTCTCAAGTGGCAACCACGGGCCGGACTACGTAGTCTCAGTGACCTGACGACCTGATGAAGGCCACAAGCAGCGCAAGACATTTCATTGTGAAAATTCTTGGGGGAGAGCCTTTTTTCCCGTTGTGAACTTTTTTATTGTAACTAGCGGCCTCGCGACTTCGTACGCGTGGAACCCGTTTTACCCCCTTAAGGTTCGGACAAACCAACGCGTGCAGCGATGGCGATGGCGATGGCGACCACTGCGCGTGCAAAAGTTGTTTCACACTGCCGCGACCTAGATGGCGATCACTGCGCGTGCAGGTTGTCACTGTCACCACAACTGTCACGCATATTTGGAGCTTTTGATGCAATTGAGACAGTGGAAACACTTTTTCTCTCAAGTTTATTCAGGCGGCCAATATAA